>NW_027325374.1:33322786-33327196 GCF_036924035.1 Leuresthes tenuis | reverse complement strand
CTACTGGCAGGATCAACCAGGTAGCCCCTCCGCAGGGGTGGACGCTGCTGCTGCTGTGGGACGGGGCGCTCCCGAACCGGCCAGCTGGCTGAACCGGAGGGGGGGCGCCCTAGGCTTCTCGAGCCAGGGGCAGGACCGCCGTCAGGCGGCTGCTTGGTTTTCAGGATTTGAGAAACTCCGTGCTTTCCGGCCGCACCGCCGCCCGAGTGGGAGCGTGAAGCCCGGGTGAGGGGCTGCGCGCGTATCCCGGCGGCGGGCTCCGTGTTCGGGCTGCTGGGACAGACGGGGCGTCTCGGTCTCGCTACCCATGGGGCGGTGCCGATCGGGGAAGGCAGGGTCGGCCTGGGAACCGGCCCTGCCCGTTAGTTCCGTTCGGACCTCGTAAGACGAGCCTGCAGGGCCGGAGAAACCCGCCGCCTGATGCCCACAGGTGGGCCGGCGGGGGTCCTCCGAAGGCAAGCCACGTATGCCGTTCGATCAGACAGTAGAAACCGGCGGGACACCGGAGAAATGCTGCCCAACAGACACTCAACCCGACGCGGCCTGTTTGCAGAGCTTTTCTACCCTGGTTCTGTTTTCTAAAAACCAGGTTTCTGAAATCGGGCGGGTGGTAATTTCCTCAGACTCCAATTATCTGGTAGGACGGGAGAAGGGGCCTTCGACGCACTCTGCCCATCTCCCCTTCTCCCGTCTTGTGACAGTCGTTTTTCTCAGGCTCAGCTCGCGCCCCTGGTACTATAGGAGAGTTTGGAAATTTTTCTGAGTTTCACCTCGTGCCCCTGGTACTGTAATGCTCCTGCATTGTAAGGCAGATGCCCATCCGCCCTTCAGCTGCCCTCCCGGATTGCTAAACTGCATCTTGCCCCCCCCTCCCGGATCCTCCAGCACTTCCAGGCCCCACATGAGCACTCTGCAATCCGCCCTTCAGCTGCCCTCCCGGATTGCTAAGCTGCATCTTGCCCCCCCCTCCCGGATCCTCCAGCACTTCCAGGCCCCACATGAGCACTCTGCAATCCGCCCTTCAGCTGCCCTCCCGGATTGCTAAGCTGCATCTTGCCCCCCCTCCCGGATCCTCCAGCACTTCCAGGCCCCACACGAGAACTCTGCAATCCGCCCTTCAGCTGCCCTCCCGGATTGCTAAGCTGCATCTTGCCCCCCCCTCCCGGATCCTCCAGCACTTCCAGGCCCCACATGAGCACTCTGCAATCCGCCCTTCAGCTGCCCTCCCGGATTGCTAAGCTGCATCTTGCCCCCCCCTCCCGGATCCTCCAGCACTTCCAGGCCCCACATGAGCACTCTGCAATCCGCCCTTCAGCTGCCCTCCCGGATTGCTAAGCTGCATCTTGCCCCCCCTCCCGGATCCTCCAGCACTTCCAGGCCCCACACGAGAACTCTGCAATCCGCCCTTCAGCTGCCCTCCCGGATTGCTAAGCTGCATCTTGCCCCCCCTCCCGGATCCTCCAGCACTTCCAGGCCCCACATGAGAACTCTGCAATCCGCCCTTAAGCTGCCCTCCCGGATTGCTAAGCAGGATCTTGCCCCCCCTCCCGGATCCTCCAGCACTTCCAGGCCCCACACGAGAACTCTGCAATCCGCCCTTCAGCTGCCCTCCCGGATTGCTAAGCTGCATCTTGCCCCCCCTCCCGGATCCTCCAGCACTTCCAGGCCCCACATGAGAACTCTGCAATCCGCCCTTCAGCTGCCCTCCCGGATTGCTAAGCAGGATCTTGCCCCCTCCTGGATCCTCCAGCACTTCCAGGCCCCACATGAGAACTCTGCAATCCGCCCTTAAGCTGCCCTCCCGGATTGCTAAGCAGGATCTTGCCCCCTCCTGGATCCTCCAGCACTTCCAGGCCCAACATGTCCACTCATCCATCCGCCCTTGGGCTGCTCCCCTCGGCCGCTAAGCGGCAAAGGCTCCGTTCCAGCATCTTCCAGGACCTCCAGGCACCACATGTCCACTCATACATGCGCCCTTGGGCTGCCCCCCTCGGCCGCTAAGCGGCAAAGGCTCCGTTCCAGCATCTTCCAGGACCTCCAGGCACAACATGTCCACTCATACATGCGCCCTTGGGCTGCCCCCCTCGGCCGCTAAGCGGCAAAGGCTCCGTTCCAGCATCTTCCAGGACCTCCAGGCACCACATGTCCACTCATACATCCGCCCTTGGGCTGCCCCCCTCGGCCGCTAAGCGGCAAAGGCTCCGTTCCAGCATCTTCCAGGACCTCCAGGCACCACATGTCCACTCATACATCCGCCCTTGGGCTGCCCCCCTCGGCCGCTAAGCGGCAAAGGCTCCGTTCCAGCATCTTCCAGGACCTCCAGGCACCACATGTCCACTCATACATGCGCCCTTGGGCTGCCCCCCTCGGCCGCTAAGCGGCAAAGGCTCCGTTCCAGCATCTTCCAGGACCTCCAGGCACCACATGTCCACTCATACATGCGCCCTTGGGCTGCCCCCCTCGGCCGCTAAGCGGCAAAGGCTCCGTTCCAGCATCTTCCAGGACCTCCAGGCACCACATGTCCACTCATCCATCCGCCCTTGGGCTGCTCCCCTCGGCCGCTAAGCGGCAAAGGCCCCGTTCCAGCATCTTCCAGGACCTCCGGGCAACACATGTCCACTCATCCATCCGCCGTTCGGCCGCCCTCATCGGCCGCTAAGCGGCAGAAGCCCCGTTCCCGTATCTTCCAGGACCTCCAGGCGGCTCATGGCCACTCAGCCATCCGCCCTTCAGCTACCTTCGTCGGCCGCAAAGCGGCAGATTCTCCCTCCTCCCGAGAGCCAGGGTGATGACTATGGAGCCCAGCAATGGCCCCTGGTACGTGTCTGAGCCCCAAAGAACATCACCCGATATCGGGCTTGGCTTCAATCTGTCAAACTCTGTTTCCTAAAAACCAGGTTTCTGAAATCGGGCAGGTGGTAATTTCCTCAGACTCCAATTACCTCGTCGGACGGGAGAAGGGGCCTTCGACGCACTCCGCCCATCTCCCCTTCTCCCGTCTTGAAACAGAAATTTTTCTGAATTTTTCGCCTGGCGCCCCTGGTACTTTTAGACACTTTGTCATTTTTCTGACTTTTTGAGCTGGTGCCCCTGGTATTTTTAGACACTTTGTCATTTTTCTGCCTTTTTTTGAGCTGGCGCCCCTGGTATTTTTAGACACTTTGTCATTTTTCTGACTTTTTGAGCTGGCGCCTCTGGTACTTTTAGACACTTTGTCATTTTTCTGACTTTTTGAGCTGGTGCCCCTGGTACTTTTAGACACTTTGTCATTTTTCTGCCTTTTTGAGCTGGTGCCCCTGGTATTTTTAGACACTTTGCCATTTTTCTGACTTTTTGAGCTGGCGCCTCTGGTACTTTTAGACACTTTGTCATTTTTCTGCCTTTTTTTGAGCTGGCGCCCCTGGTATTTTTAGACACTTTGTCATTTTTCTGCCTTTTTGAGCTTGCGCCCCTGGTACTTTTAGACACTTTGTCATTTTTCTGCCTTTTTGAGCTGGTGCCCCTGGTATTTTTAGACACTTTGCCATTTTTCTGACTTTTTGAGCTGGCGCCCCTGATACTTTTAGACACTTTGTCATTTTTCTGACTTTTTAAGCTTGGGACCCTTGTACTTTTGGAAACTCTCTCATTTGTTCTGACTTCAGCTCCTGCCCCATGTATTATTCCAGGCTCCCCTGCCTGCACAGCCTCCCCACACTCAAGCAGCCCTCCCCGGTGTCACACACACACACACACACACACACACACACACACACACACACACACACACACACACACACACACACACACACACACACACACCTCTCTCACAAGCCCCTTGGTTCTTCATGATGCTCAGTAAAAGAGCCAGGCCTCCCTGCCTGCACAGCCTCCCCACACTTAAGCAGCACTCCCCGGTGTCACACTCTTCTCCCAAGCCCCCTGGTGCTTCATGATGCTCAGTAAAAGAGCCAGGCCTCCCTGCCTGCACAGCCTCCCCACACTTAAGCACCCCTCCCCGGTGTCACACTCTTCTCCCAAGCCCCCTGGTGCTTCATGATGCTCAGGAAAAGAGCCAGGCCTCCCTGCCTGCACAGCCTCCCCACACTTAAGCAGCACTCCCCGGTGTCACACTCTTCTCCCAAGCCCCCTGGTGCTTCATGATGCTCAGTAAAAGAGCCAGGCCTCCCTGCCTGCACAGCCTCCCCACACTTAAGCAGCACTCCCCGGTGTCACACTCTTCTCCCAAGCCCCCTGGTGCTTCATGATGCTCAGTAAAAGAGCCAGGCCTCCCTGCCTGCACAGCCTCCCCACACTTAAGCAGCACTCCCCGGTGTCACACTCTTCTCCCAAGCCCCCTGGTGCTTCATGATGCTCAGGAAAAGAGCCAGGCCTCCCTGCCTGCACAGCCTCCCCACACTTAAGCAGCAC
>NW_027325374.1:33307786-33310286 GCF_036924035.1 Leuresthes tenuis | reverse complement strand
AGAGCCAGGGTGATGACTATGGAGCCCAGCAATGGCCCCTGGTACGTGTCTGAGCCCCAAAGAACATCACCCGATATCGGGCTTGGCTTCAATCTGTCAAACTCTGTTTCCTAAAAACCAGGTTTCTGAAATCGGGCAGGTGGTAATTTCCTCAGACTCCAATTACCTCGTCGGACGGGAGAAGGGGCCTTCGACGCACTCCGCCCATCTCCCCTTCTCCCGTCTTGAAACAGAAATTTTTCTGAATTTTTCGCCTGGCGCCCCTGGTACTTTTAGACACTTTGTCATTTTTCTGACTTTTTGAGCTGGTGCCCCTGGTATTTTTAGACACTTTGTCATTTTTCTGCCTTTTTTTGAGCTGGCGCCCCTGGTATTTTTAGACACTTTGTCATTTTTCTGACTTTTTGAGCTGGCGCCTCTGGTACTTTTAGACACTTTGTCATTTTTCTGACTTTTTGAGCTGGTGCCCCTGGTACTTTTAGACACTTTGTCATTTTTCTGCCTTTTTGAGCTGGTGCCCCTGGTATTTTTAGACACTTTGCCATTTTTCTGACTTTTTGAGCTGGCGCCTCTGGTACTTTTAGACACTTTGTCATTTTTCTGCCTTTTTTTGAGCTGGCGCCCCTGGTATTTTTAGACACTTTGTCATTTTTCTGCCTTTTTGAGCTTGCGCCCCTGGTACTTTTAGACACTTTGTCATTTTTCTGCCTTTTTGAGCTGGTGCCCCTGGTATTTTTAGACACTTTGCCATTTTTCTGACTTTTTGAGCTGGCGCCCCTGATACTTTTAGACACTTTGTCATTTTTCTGACTTTTTAAGCTTGGGACCCTTGTACTTTTGGAAACTCTCTCATTTGTTCTGACTTCAGCTCCTGCCCCATGTATTATTCCAGGCTCCCCTGCCTGCACAGCCTCCCCACACTCAAGCAGCCCTCCCCGGTGTCACACACACACACACACACACACACACACACACACACACACACACACACACACACACACACACACACACACACACACCTCTCTCACAAGCCCCTTGGTTCTTCATGATGCTCAGTAAAAGAGCCAGGCCTCCCTGCCTGCACAGCCTCCCCACACTTAAGCAGCACTCCCCGGTGTCACACTCTTCTCCCAAGCCCCCTGGTGCTTCATGATGCTCAGTAAAAGAGCCAGGCCTCCCTGCCTGCACAGCCTCCCCACACTTAAGCACCCCTCCCCGGTGTCACACTCTTCTCCCAAGCCCCCTGGTGCTTCATGATGCTCAGGAAAAGAGCCAGGCCTCCCTGCCTGCACAGCCTCCCCACACTTAAGCAGCACTCCCCGGTGTCACACTCTTCTCCCAAGCCCCCTGGTGCTTCATGATGCTCAGTAAAAGAGCCAGGCCTCCCTGCCTGCACAGCCTCCCCACACTTAAGCAGCACTCCCCGGTGTCACACTCTTCTCCCAAGCCCCCTGGTGCTTCATGATGCTCAGTAAAAGAGCCAGGCCTCCCTGCCTGCACAGCCTCCCCACACTTAAGCAGCACTCCCCGGTGTCACACTCTTCTCCCAAGCCCCCTGGTGCTTCATGATGCTCAGGAAAAGAGCCAGGCCTCCCTGCCTGCACAGCCTCCCCACACTTAAGCAGCACTCCCCGGTGTCACACTCTTCTCCCAAGCCCCCTGGTGCTTCATGATGCTCAGTAAAAGAGCCAGGCCTCCCTGCCTGCACAGCCTCCCCACACTTAAGCAGCACTCCCCGGTCACACACTCCCTCCCTGGGCCCCTTGGTGCTTCACAACCCTACCCCTAAAGGAACCAGGCTCCCCTGACCTGGAACCCTGACCCGCACTTAAGCACCCCTCCCCGGTCACACACTTCTCTCCCAAGCCCCCTGGTGCTTCACAACCCTACCCCTAAAAGAACCAGGCTCCCCTGACCTGGAACCCTGACCCGCACTTAAGCACCCCTCCCCGGTCACACACTTCTCTCCCAAGCCCCCTGGTGCTTCACAACCCTACCCCTAAAAGAACCAGGCTCCCCTGACCTGGAACCCTGACCCGCACTTAAGCACCCCTCCCCGGTCACACACTTCTCTCCCAAGCCCCCTGGTGCTTCACAACCCTACCCCTAAAAGAACCAGGCTCCCCTGACCTGGAACCCTGACCCGCACTTAAGCACCCCTCCCCGGTCACACACTTCTCTCCCAAGCCCCCTGGTGCTTCACAACCCTACCCCTAAAAGAACCAGGCTCCCCTGACCTGGAACCCTGACCCGCACTTAAGCACCCCTCCCCGGTCACACACTTCTCTCCCAAGCCCCCTGGTGCTTCACAACCCTACCCCTAAAAGAACCAGGCTCCCCTGACCTGGAACCCTGACCCGCACTTAAGCACCCCTCCCCGGTCACACACTCCCTCCCTGGGCCCCTTGGTGCTTCACAACCCTACCCCTAAAAGAACCAGGCTCCCCTGACCTGGAACCCTGACCCGCACTTAAGCACCCCTCCCCGGTCACACACTCCC
>NW_027325374.1:33292786-33297786 GCF_036924035.1 Leuresthes tenuis | reverse complement strand
AGCTGCCCTCCCGGATTGCTAAGCTGCATCTTGCCCCCCCCTCCCGGATCCTCCAGCACTTCCAGGCCCCACATGAGCACTCTGCAATCCGCCCTTCAGCTGCCCTCCCGGATTGCTAAGCTGCATCTTGCCCCCCCTCCCGGATCCTCCAGCACTTCCAGGCCCCACACGAGAACTCTGCAATCCGCCCTTCAGCTGCCCTCCCGGATTGCTAAGCTGCATCTTGCCCCCCCTCCCGGATCCTCCAGCACTTCCAGGCCCCACATGAGAACTCTGCAATCCGCCCTTAAGCTGCCCTCCCGGATTGCTAAGCAGGATCTTGCCCCCCCTCCCGGATCCTCCAGCACTTCCAGGCCCCACACGAGAACTCTGCAATCCGCCCTTCAGCTGCCCTCCCGGATTGCTAAGCTGCATCTTGCCCCCCCCTCCCGGATCCTCCAGCACTTCCAGGCCCCACATGAGAACTCTGCAATCCGCCCTTCAGCTGCCCTCCCGGATTGCTAAGCAGGATCTTGCCCCCTCCTGGATCCTCCAGCACTTCCAGGCCCCACATGAGAACTCTGCAATCCGCCCTTCAGCTGCCCTCCCGGATTGCTAAGCTGCATCTTGCCCCCCCCTCCCGGATCCTCCAGCACTTCCAGGCCCCACATGAGCACTCTGCAATCCGCCCTTCAGCTGCCCTCCCGGATTGCTAAGCTGCATCTTGCCCCCCCCTCCCGGATCCTCCAGCACTTCCAGGCCCCACATGAGCACTCTGCAATCCGCCCTTCAGCTGCCCTCCCGGATTGCTAAGCTGCATCTTGCCCCCCCTCCCGGATCCTCCAGCACTTCCAGGCCCCACACGAGAACTCTGCAATCCGCCCTTCAGCTGCCCTCCCGGATTGCTAAGCTGCATCTTGCCCCCCCTCCCGGATCCTCCAGCACTTCCAGGCCCCACATGAGAACTCTGCAATCCGCCCTTAAGCTGCCCTCCCGGATTGCTAAGCAGGATCTTGCCCCCCCTCCCGGATCCTCCAGCACTTCCAGGCCCCACACGAGAACTCTGCAATCCGCCCTTCAGCTGCCCTCCCGGATTGCTAAGCTGCATCTTGCCCCCCCTCCCGGATCCTCCAGCACTTCCAGGCCCCACATGAGAACTCTGCAATCCGCCCTTCAGCTGCCCTCCCGGATTGCTAAGCAGGATCTTGCCCCCTCCTGGATCCTCCAGCACTTCCAGGCCCCACATGAGAACTCTGCAATCCGCCCTTAAGCTGCCCTCCCGGATTGCTAAGCAGGATCTTGCCCCCTCCTGGATCCTCCAGCACTTCCAGGCCCAACATGTCCACTCATCCATCCGCCCTTGGGCTGCTCCCCTCGGCCGCTAAGCGGCAAAGGCTCCGTTCCAGCATCTTCCAGGACCTCCAGGCACCACATGTCCACTCATACATGCGCCCTTGGGCTGCCCCCCTCGGCCGCTAAGCGGCAAAGGCTCCGTTCCAGCATCTTCCAGGACCTCCAGGCACAACATGTCCACTCATACATGCGCCCTTGGGCTGCCCCCCTCGGCCGCTAAGCGGCAAAGGCTCCGTTCCAGCATCTTCCAGGACCTCCAGGCACCACATGTCCACTCATACATCCGCCCTTGGGCTGCCCCCCTCGGCCGCTAAGCGGCAAAGGCTCCGTTCCAGCATCTTCCAGGACCTCCAGGCACCACATGTCCACTCATACATCCGCCCTTGGGCTGCCCCCCTCGGCCGCTAAGCGGCAAAGGCTCCGTTCCAGCATCTTCCAGGACCTCCAGGCACCACATGTCCACTCATACATGCGCCCTTGGGCTGCCCCCCTCGGCCGCTAAGCGGCAAAGGCTCCGTTCCAGCATCTTCCAGGACCTCCAGGCACCACATGTCCACTCATACATGCGCCCTTGGGCTGCCCCCCTCGGCCGCTAAGCGGCAAAGGCTCCGTTCCAGCATCTTCCAGGACCTCCAGGCACCACATGTCCACTCATCCATCCGCCCTTGGGCTGCTCCCCTCGGCCGCTAAGCGGCAAAGGCCCCGTTCCAGCATCTTCCAGGACCTCCGGGCAACACATGTCCACTCATCCATCCGCCGTTCGGCCGCCCTCATCGGCCGCTAAGCGGCAGAAGCCCCGTTCCCGTATCTTCCAGGACCTCCAGGCGGCTCATGGCCACTCAGCCATCCGCCCTTCAGCTACCTTCGTCGGCCGCAAAGCGGCAGATTCTCCCTCCTCCCGAGAGCCAGGGTGATGACTATGGAGCCCAGCAATGGCCCCTGGTACGTGTCTGAGCCCCAAAGAACATCACCCGATATCGGGCTTGGCTTCAATCTGTCAAACTCTGTTTCCTAAAAACCAGGTTTCTGAAATCGGGCAGGTGGTAATTTCCTCAGACTCCAATTACCTCGTCGGACGGGAGAAGGGGCCTTCGACGCACTCCGCCCATCTCCCCTTCTCCCGTCTTGAAACAGAAATTTTTCTGAATTTTTCGCCTGGCGCCCCTGGTACTTTTAGACACTTTGTCATTTTTCTGACTTTTTGAGCTGGTGCCCCTGGTATTTTTAGACACTTTGTCATTTTTCTGCCTTTTTTTGAGCTGGCGCCCCTGGTATTTTTAGACACTTTGTCATTTTTCTGACTTTTTGAGCTGGCGCCTCTGGTACTTTTAGACACTTTGTCATTTTTCTGACTTTTTGAGCTGGTGCCCCTGGTACTTTTAGACACTTTGTCATTTTTCTGCCTTTTTGAGCTGGTGCCCCTGGTATTTTTAGACACTTTGCCATTTTTCTGACTTTTTGAGCTGGCGCCTCTGGTACTTTTAGACACTTTGTCATTTTTCTGCCTTTTTTTGAGCTGGCGCCCCTGGTATTTTTAGACACTTTGTCATTTTTCTGCCTTTTTGAGCTTGCGCCCCTGGTACTTTTAGACACTTTGTCATTTTTCTGCCTTTTTGAGCTGGTGCCCCTGGTATTTTTAGACACTTTGCCATTTTTCTGACTTTTTGAGCTGGCGCCCCTGATACTTTTAGACACTTTGTCATTTTTCTGACTTTTTAAGCTTGGGACCCTTGTACTTTTGGAAACTCTCTCATTTGTTCTGACTTCAGCTCCTGCCCCATGTATTATTCCAGGCTCCCCTGCCTGCACAGCCTCCCCACACTCAAGCAGCCCTCCCCGGTGTCACACACACACACACACACACACACACACACACACACACACACACACACACACACACACACACACACACACACACCTCTCTCACAAGCCCCTTGGTTCTTCATGATGCTCAGTAAAAGAGCCAGGCCTCCCTGCCTGCACAGCCTCCCCACACTTAAGCAGCACTCCCCGGTGTCACACTCTTCTCCCAAGCCCCCTGGTGCTTCATGATGCTCAGTAAAAGAGCCAGGCCTCCCTGCCTGCACAGCCTCCCCACACTTAAGCACCCCTCCCCGGTGTCACACTCTTCTCCCAAGCCCCCTGGTGCTTCATGATGCTCAGGAAAAGAGCCAGGCCTCCCTGCCTGCACAGCCTCCCCACACTTAAGCAGCACTCCCCGGTGTCACACTCTTCTCCCAAGCCCCCTGGTGCTTCATGATGCTCAGTAAAAGAGCCAGGCCTCCCTGCCTGCACAGCCTCCCCACACTTAAGCAGCACTCCCCGGTGTCACACTCTTCTCCCAAGCCCCCTGGTGCTTCATGATGCTCAGTAAAAGAGCCAGGCCTCCCTGCCTGCACAGCCTCCCCACACTTAAGCAGCACTCCCCGGTGTCACACTCTTCTCCCAAGCCCCCTGGTGCTTCATGATGCTCAGGAAAAGAGCCAGGCCTCCCTGCCTGCACAGCCTCCCCACACTTAAGCAGCACTCCCCGGTGTCACACTCTTCTCCCAAGCCCCCTGGTGCTTCATGATGCTCAGTAAAAGAGCCAGGCCTCCCTGCCTGCACAGCCTCCCCACACTTAAGCAGCACTCCCCGGTCACACACTCCCTCCCTGGGCCCCTTGGTGCTTCACAACCCTACCCCTAAAGGAACCAGGCTCCCCTGACCTGGAACCCTGACCCGCACTTAAGCACCCCTCCCCGGTCACACACTTCTCTCCCAAGCCCCCTGGTGCTTCACAACCCTACCCCTAAAAGAACCAGGCTCCCCTGACCTGGAACCCTGACCCGCACTTAAGCACCCCTCCCCGGTCACACACTTCTCTCCCAAGCCCCCTGGTGCTTCACAACCCTACCCCTAAAAGAACCAGGCTCCCCTGACCTGGAACCCTGACCCGCACTTAAGCACCCCTCCCCGGTCACACACTTCTCTCCCAAGCCCCCTGGTGCTTCACAACCCTACCCCTAAAAGAACCAGGCTCCCCTGACCTGGAACCCTGACCCGCACTTAAGCACCCCTCCCCGGTCACACACTTCTCTCCCAAGCCCCCTGGTGCTTCACAACCCTACCCCTAAAAGAACCAGGCTCCCCTGACCTGGAACCCTGACCCGCACTTAAGCACCCCTCCCCGGTCACACACTTCTCTCCCAAGCCCCCTGGTGCTTCACAACCCTACCCCTAAAAGAACCAGGCTCCCCTGACCTGGAACCCTGACCCGCACTTAAGCACCCCTCCCCGGTCACACACTCCCTCCCTGGGCCCCTTGGTGCTTCACAACCCTACCCCTAAAAGAACCAGGCTCCCCTGACCTGGAACCCTGACCCGCACTTAAGCACCCCTCCCCGGTCACACACTCCCTCCCTGGGCCCCTTGGTGCTTCACAACCCTACCCCTAAAAGAACCAGGCTCCCCTGACCTGGAACCCTGACCCGCACTTAAGCACCCCTCCCCGGTCACACACTCCCTCCCTGGGCCCCTTGGTGCTTCACAACCCTACCCCTAAAAGAACCAGGCTCCAGGCCCCACCAGCCGACCCCTGTTCCCCCACACTTAAGCCACCCTCCTCGGACTGAACCCTCCATCCGCACCCGCCAGAGCTCCGCGCCCCTGGTACTATAAAACACTCT
>NW_027325374.1:33280286-33282786 GCF_036924035.1 Leuresthes tenuis | reverse complement strand
ACATGTCCACTCATCCATCCGCCCTTGGGCTGCTCCCCTCGGCCGCTAAGCGGCAAAGGCTCCGTTCCAGCATCTTCCAGGACCTCCAGGCACCACATGTCCACTCATACATCCGCCCTTGGGCTGCCCCCCTCGGCCGCTAAGCGGCAAAGGCTCCGTTCCAGCATCTTCCAGGACCTCCAGGCACCACATGTCCACTCATACATCCGCCCTTGGGCTGCCCCCCTCGGCCGCTAAGCGGCAAAGGCTCCGTTCCAGCATCTTCCAGGACCTCCAGGCACCACATGTCCACTCATACATCCGCCCTTGGGCTGCCCCCCTCGGCCGCTAAGCGGCAAAGGCTCCGTTCCCGTATCCTCCAGGACCTCCAGGCACCACATGTCCACACATACATGCGCCCTTGGGCTGCCCCCCTCGGCCGCTAAGCGGCAAAGGCTCCGTTCCAGCATCTTCCAGGACCTCCAGGCACCACATGTCCACTCATCCATGCGCCCTTGGGCTGCCCCCCTCGGCCGCTAAGCGGCAAAGGCTCCGTTCCAGCATCTTCCAGGACCTCCAGGCACCACATGTCCACTCATCCATGCGCCCTTGGGCTGCCCCCCTCGGCCGCTAAGCGGCAAAGGCTCCGTTCCCGTATCTTCCAGGACCTCCAGGCACCACATGTCCACTCATACATGCGCCCTTGGGCTGCCCCCCTCGGCCGCTAAGCGGCAAAGGCTCCGTTCCAGCATCTTCCAGGACCTCCAGGCACCACATGTCCACTCATCCATCCGCCCTTGGGCTGCTCCCCTCGGCCGCTAAGCGGCAAAGGCCCCGTTCCAGCATCTTCCAGGACCTCCAGGCAACACATGTCCACTCATACATGCGCCGTTCGGCCGCCCTCATCGGCCGCTAAGCGGCAGAAGCCCCGTTCCCGTATCTTCCAGGACCTCCAGGCGGCTCATGGCCACTCAGCCATCCGCCCTTCAGCTACCTTCGTCGGCCGCAAAGCGGCAGATTCTCCCTCCTCCCGAGAGCCAGGGTGATGACTATGGAGCCCAGCAATGGCCCCTGGTACGTGTCTGAGCCCCAAAGAACATCACCCGATATCGGGCTTGGCTTCAATCTGTCAAACTCTGTTTCCTAAAAACCAGGTTTCTGAAATCGGGCAGGTGGTAATTTCCTCAGACTCCAATTACCTCGTCGGACGGGAGAAGGGGCCTTCGACGCACTCTGCCCATCTCCCCTTCTCCCGTCTTGAAACAGAAATTTTTCTGAATTTTTCGCCTGGCGCCCCTGGTACTTTTAGACACTTTGTCATTTTTCTGACTTTTTGAGCTGGTGCCCCTGGTATTTTTAGACACTTTGTCATTTTTCTGCCTTTTTTTGAGCTGGCGCCCCTGGTATTTTTAGACACTTTGTCATTTTTCTGCCTTTTTGAGCTGGCGCCTCTGGTACTTTTAGACACTTTGTCATTTTTCTGACTTTTTGAGCTGGTGCCCCTGGTATTTTTAGACACTTTGTCATTTTTCTGACTTTTTGAGCTGGCGCCCCTGGTATTTTTAGACACTTTGTCATTTTTCTGACTTTTTGAGCTGGCGCCCCTGGTATTTTTAGACACTTTGTCATTTTTCTGACTTTTTGAGCTGGCGCCCCTGGTACTTTCAGACACTTTGTCATTTTTCTGACTTTTTGAGCTGGCGCCTCTGGTATTTTTAGACACTTTGTCATTTTTCTGACTTTTTGAGCTGGCGCCCCTGGTACTTTCAGACACTTTGTCATTTTTCTGCCTTTTTTTTGAGCCGGCGCCCCTGGTATTTTTAGACACTTTGTCATTTTTCTGACTTTTTGAGCTGGCGCCTCTGGTATTTTTAGACACTTTGTCATTTTTCTGACTTTTTGAGCTGGCGCCTCTGGTACTTTTAGACACTTTGTCATTTTTCTGCCTTTTTGAGCTGGTGCCCCTGGTATTTTTAGACACTTTGCCATTTTTCTGACTTTTTGAGCTGGCGCCCCTGGTACTTTTAGACACTTTGTCATTTTTCTGACTTTTTAAGCTTGGGACCCTTGTACTTTTGGACACTCTCTCATTTGATCTGACTTCAGCTCCTGCCCCATGTATTATTCCAGGCTCCCCTGCCTGCACAGCCTCCCCACACTCAAGCAGCCCTCCCCGGTGTCACACACACACACACACACACACACACACACACACACACACACACACACACACACACACACACACACACCTCTCTCACAAGCCCCTTGGTTCTTCATGATGCTCAGTAAAAGAGCCAGGCCTCCCTGCCTGCAAAGCCTCCCCAAACTTAAGCAGCCCTCCCCGGTGTCACACTCTTCTCCCAAGCCCCCTGGTGCTTCATGATGCTCAGGAAAAGAGCCAGGCCTCCCTGCCTGCACAGCCTCCCCACACTTAAGCAGCACTCCCCGGTGTCACACTCTTCTCCCAAGCCCCCTGGTTCTTCATGATGCTCAGGAAAAGAGCCAGGCCTCCCTGCCTGCA
>NW_027325374.1:33262786-33275286 GCF_036924035.1 Leuresthes tenuis | reverse complement strand
GGACGGACCGACGGACAACCAAGGGGGAATCGGAACCAACAGTTTGGACAGGAGCTGTCCCCGCACACCACCCTTATCGCCACACCTGAGTGTGACCCCAAGACCATCACGCCTGCGCGCCCGCCGACATAAGGAGGGGGCCGTCAACAGCCGGGCCGCGGACCGAGTTAACGGACAACGGCGACGGCGGTCAACGGAACACCCCCACCCCACCGGAGGACGGGCCGACGGACGACCAAGGGGGGACCGGAACCAACAATTTGGACAAGAGCTGTCCACGCACACCACCCTTATCGCCACACCTGAGTGTGACCCCAGGACCATCACGCCTGCGCGCCCGCCGACACAGGAGGGGGCCGTCAACAGCCGGGCCGCGGACCGAGTTAACGGACAACGGCGACGGCGGTCAACGGAACACCCCCACCCCACCGGAGGACAGACCGACAGACAACCAAGGGGGAATCCGAACCAACAATTTGGACAGGAGCTGTCCACGCACACCACCCTTATCGCCACACCTGAGTGTGACCCCAAGACCATCACGCCCGCGCGCCCGCCGGCACAGGAGGGGGCCGTCAACAGCCGGGCCGCGGACCGAGTTAACGGGCAACGGCGACAGCGGTCAACGGAACACCCCCACCCCACCGGAGGACAGACCGACGGACAACCAAGGGGGGGGGAATCGGAACCGACAATTCTCACTCAGTCACCTCTAGCATAACGGACAGTATTCCAGAATACTTTGGTCGATCTTATTGTCATGCATAGAGTTAGGAGGCAAATGCTTTTCGCTACCCCGTACCGCCTGGTCTTCTGTAGACCCAGTCTTTTAAGGACTCCATAGTTGGCATCATGCCATTTGCCCCGTGCCCCCACGGGGAAGCCGAAGATGGACACGACCTTCACGCCTTTATGCCGTTTCATGACCGCACTCGCAAACTTGTCGTATTTTTCGCTCTTCCTCAGGGCTGCTTCCTCGAGCACTGATTCCGACGTTTCGAAACAGATCGTTACGTCAATGATCAGTGCCTCGCGTCCTTTAACAGCCACTATATCTGGTACACCAACCGAGCCATCAGCCGTTATTAGCCGTTTTTCTTGGAACACCGACCAGCCCTCGCTGGAGGCGATGTTCGTCAAAAAGCCACAAACCTTATTGTGGCTGGCCATTCTGTTTGCCTTAAGGGCTGGGCAGTTACCGATCAAATGGCCGAGCGTCTCTTTCGCTTTGTAGCATAGCCTGCACCGACCCGCCCTCCCGGTGTTCTGTCGACTCAGGGCAAGAGTTCGAATGGTGCAGGTTCTTAGTTTGAGCGCTAGGCTCAACTCGAGTTCTGATAGACCATGGCTGGGAGGGCATTTCAGCCAATGGTTACTGATAGGGTCGTTTTTGAATAGCACAATCCCCGCTCCCTGGGATTTCAGCCTGCACCATTTTCCGAACTCACCCTGCCTCCAAACTCCGGTGGAGACCTTCTTTACGTCGAGGGAGGGCAGGTCCAGTGTACCCAAAATGTTCTCGCCCGTCAGTCTGTTCCATAGCGTAGCAATCACCCGGTCCGGGATGAAGAACCGGGCCAATTCTTTTGTCCGCTCGTCTTCGGACTTTCGCATATCCAGCAGCCGCCTCACTTGGATAGAGGGAACCAGTGACTCGAGACGGGGCAGGGCCAGGCCACCGTCCTTGTGTCTCGAGTATAGAACCCCATCTGTAGTGAAGGGCTCCAGGTGCAACCATCGCTTGACCGCATTCTTGACTCTCCTATCGCATTCTCTGAGGAGAGCCGGCCCAACCATCGAGTGGTCTGCCAGGTATACCAACCTCGGCAGACCGTACATCCTAAGGAGTTCCACTTTCAGAGAGGGCTTGAGTGGGGCACCCGAGATGTTTACAAGCATACCACTCAGGGAAGCCACAAGGGGGGGCTTGAGGATGCCCCGAATTGGACTCACCTGGACGCCCAGGTATTTCACAGATCCTCCTGCGGTAAGCATCGGGATCTCTATGCCATTGAGAGTCCAACTCTTGCAGCGGTTGAGGGAAACACTTTTACCACGGCTCCCCAGGAAGAAACCGTGGCATTTCTCGGGATTAACACCCAGCCCGGACAGTCGGCAGAAGGCTCCCAGGATTGCCAAGTTCGTAGCCATGCCGTTCCAATCATGGCTGATCAACACCAAGTCGTCTGCATAAGCGAGGGCCCTCAAGCAGATGTCCCCAACCATGACACCTTCACCACGTCGCTCCAGCATACGGAGGAGTGGGTCCAGTGCCAGGTTGAAGAGCAGAGGAGACATCGGGTCTCCCTGCTTGACTCCCCTCTTCAGACGGATCTTTCTAGTGTCACCATTGACCGTTCCGATTCTTGTATAGCAGCCCCTATAGGAGTCCCTTATGAGCCCCCTCATCAAGGTGTCAACTCCTCGTCTCATAAGCACCTCTTCGATATGCTTATGAGAGACTGAGTCAAAGGCCTTGGCGAGGTCAATAAAGACCACAGCCAGGGACTTATTCTGACTCACCGTTCGAGTAATCAGTCCATTGAGGATCACTAGATTTTCGGAGCAACCCTTAATCTCCGAAAATCCTTTCTGGGACCAGTGGATGGGACACGCATCAGCAAGTCTTTTGGTCAGCATATTAGAGAACACTCTCAATATGACAGATCCAATGGTTATCGGTCGCCATTGACCAATCTCCTGAAGCTCCTCAGCCGCTGAGCCTTTTGGAATCAGAGTGGTCCGACTGCCCTTTAGAGATCTGGGTAACCGGCCGTTAAACAGGACGGCGTTGAACAGGTTGGCCAACGCCGTCCCTTTAGGATCTCGTCTAAGCAAATCGGACCTGCCAACACCGTCGGGCCCCGCCGCACTGTTGAGCCTCATCCTCCCGAGAGTGGAAAGCACCTCTGCTGGTGAGATGGGGCAGCACAACAACTGGTTGTCCGCGGCCGGCAGGTCGCCGAACAGGCCCAGATGACTGTAACTGTCCACACCCTCCCAGATCTTACGGTAAGCCAACAGTACCACCACCCTCGGAATGGAACAGACTGCTTTATCTTTCCCGTCGAGAACCAACTTCGCCACCATGCTCCTGTCTATCTTCCATTTACTTTGCATTGCAAAGTACCTGGGGTGTTTAAGACCTTTTCCTTTTGGTCGAAAGAAATTCTCGTTCAGTCCCCTCCTCCCGCTTTGTTTCATTTGTGGGGCGTATTCCCGAGTGAGCCTCCTCACATAAGTGTCGATGGTACTGGCGGAGTCCACCACGGGTGAGATCTCAGCCGGAGCGACGGGCATCACCCTCAGAGGCTCACGGAGATCCTCTTTTAGTTGGGAGAAAGGTGGGGTGGGAGGGAGGGACTTCGTCAATTCCTTAATTGTTTCTAGCTCGAGGTTTGAGTTCCGAGCTTTTATTCCCTTCGCCAAGGACCCTCCGTTACCGACAGGGAACGTCCCACCCACACCGGTGAAGTAGGCATCGGGATGCCTCCTCCTAAGGTGCAGCGAGAGTCCCCCCCGTGACCGGAAGGAGCCAAGGCAGTACTCACATGCGAGAGTCCGCCTGTCGACTTTCCCTCGCATGCTGCTCGTCAAGTCCTTTATAGTTATCTTGCTGTTCGGGGGGGAAGCCCCTTTCATATTCCCGTCCAGGAGGTCATTTCCCATGGAGGCGATTCGCGGGCCATTTACTGGCACCGGGGCGCCCCGGTGCTTGACATTAATATGTCTCGTGAGGCCCTGCTTTGATGGGAACTCTCTAGGACAGTAACTGCACTTATTCTTTGGGGCACCCTCCAATTTCTTCCTACCGCATCTCACCGCGTGTTGGGTGGCACATTCCAACGACCTGAAGGAGCCCGAACACCTGGCACATAAGTTATATAGGCGCCACGGCATGTGACTCCTCCTCATGTGAACCAGGGCAGCCCTGACCGTCGGCAGGAAAACGGGGCACAGGGGGCAGTGCTGCTCGCTCCATGGGACCCGAAGTCCCACGGAGACAAAGCGAGGCAATCTACCCTTACTGAACCCGCTCCTCCAACAGGCCGAAAAGCTGAAGAAAATTACTCCGGGCCTGGCCTTCTTTGCCGAAAAAAGTGCCCTCCTGGCGGAGAGACCGGACCTGGGACGGGTCGGGGTTGAGGGTGCCCCTGGACTGTTCGCAGCTCGCCTCTTTCCAAGCAGTCTACCAGTCGGATTTGATGCTTTGCCTGCATCCGCGCTAACCGGTCGTCTGATGACTGACTTGGCTGGGGCTTTCCTGGGGGTGGAAAAACTCGGACTGTGATGGTAGTGGGTCTCGCACCCTAACCTACCACCTGAGCGCTCCATCTCAATAAACGATACGCTACAACAAGACGGGGCGCCCCCTTTTGGGCTTGCCAGGGAGTGGTTCCCGAGGGCAGGTTCAGGGAAACATAAACCCCCGACGTGTCGCGGTTCAGTCCCCTGATGGCCCCCGAAGACTCTCCTCCCCAGATCTTTATTTAAACACCGGGAGTCCCCAACCGGGGCGCAACGAGACGAACGAGGCAGGCGCCACCCATCCCCCCCGGCAGCTATTGGGGAGAGACGGCGCACAACCACGAACGCACCGCCACACGGCCCGGCCGGGTGAAACCCGAATGTCGAGTCACCGTGTATCGCACCCATGCAAGCATCAGGAGCCGCAGCCAGCGAGCCGGAGGCGAAACGGGAACCCCCAGGCCAAACACGGGCACCAGAAGGCCCCCGCAACCAGCCCAGGAACCCCGCACGCACCGCCACGCCGCCAACGACCCCCAACACCACACTCCGGAGACAACCGTTTACCTTGATCAGACAGTTTCGGGGCCCTCGGGACCGACAGGCCCCTTTCGTTCGTAAGGACTGACAGCGGCCTAGCACCTCTCTGTCATCCAGAAGTGTCTCGGTTGAGCCAAGTGGGACTTACAAGGCTCCCTCTTAAGACAAGCATATGCCTTAGGCAAGATCACCGCTACCTCCCCGAGTCGGGAGTGGGTAATTTGCGCGCCTGCTGCCTTCCTTGGATGTGGTAGCCGTTTCTCAGGCTCCCTCTCCGGAATCGAACCCTGATTCCCCGTTACCCGTGGTCACCATGGTAGGCACAGAAAGTACCATCGAAAGTTGATAGGGCAGACATTCGAATGAGACGTCGCCGCCACGGAGGGCCAGCGATCGGCTCGAGGTTATCTAGAGTCACCAAAGCGGCCGGGGCACCCCGAGAGGCACCCCGCATGGGTTTTGGGTCTGATAAATGCACGCATCCCCGGAGGTCAGCGCTCGTTTGCATGTATTAGCTCTAGAATTGCCACAGTTATCCAAGTAACGGTAGAGCGATCAAAGGAACCATAACTGATTTAATGAGCCATTCGCAGTTTCACTGTACCGGCCGTGTGTACTTAGACTTGCATGGCTTAATCTTTGAGACAAGCATATGCTACTGGCAGGATCAACCAGGTAGCCCCTCCGCAGGGGTGGACGCTGCTGCTGCTGTGGGACGGGGCGCTCCCGAACCGGCCAGCTGGCTGAACCGGAGGGGGGGCGCCCTAGGCTTCTCGAGCCAGGGGCAGGACCGCCGTCAGGCGGCTGCTTGGTTTTCAGGATTTGAGAAACTCCGTGCTTTCCGGCCGCACCGCCGCCCGAGTGGGAGCGTGAAGCCCGGGTGAGGGGCTGCGCGCGTATCCCGGCGGCGGGCTCCGTGTTCGGGCTGCTGGGACAGACGGGGCGTCTCGGTCTCGCTACCCATGGGGCGGTGCCGATCGGGGAAGGCAGGGTCGGCCTGGGAACCGGCCCTGCCCGTTAGTTCCGTTCGGACCTCGTAAGACGAGCCTGCAGGGCCGGAGAAACCCGCCGCCTGATGCCCACAGGTGGGCCGGCGGGGGTCCTCCGAAGGCAAGCCACGTATGCCATTCGATCAGACAGTAGAAACCGGCGGGACACCGGAGAAATGCTGCCCAACAGACACTCAACCCGACGCGGCCTGTTTGCAGAGCTTTTCTACCCTGGTTCTGTTTTCTAAAAACCAGGTTTCTGAAATCGGGCGGGTGGTAATTTCCTCAGACTCCAATTATCTGGTAGGACGGGAGAAGGGGCCTTCGACGCACTCTGCCCATCTCCCCTTCTCCCGTCTTGTGACAGTCGTTTTTCTCAGGCTCAGCTCGCGCCCCTGGTACTATAGGAGAGTTTGGAAATTTTTCTGAGTTTCACCTCGTGCCCCTGGTACTGTAATGCTCCTGCATTGTAAGGCAGATGCCCATCCGCCCTTCAGCTGCCCTCCCGGATTGTTAAACTGCATCTTGCCCCCCCCTCCCAGATCCTCCAGCACTTCCAGGCCCCACATGAGCACTCTGCAATCCGCCCTTCAGCTGCCCTCCCGGATTGCTAAGCTGCATCTTGCCCCCCCTCCCGGATCCTCCAGCACTTCCAGGCCCCACACGAGCACTCTGCAATCCGCCCTTCAGCTGCCCTCCCGGATTGCTAAGCTGCATCTTGCCCCCCCTCCCGGATCCTCCAGCACTTCCAGGCCCCACATGAGAACTCTGCAATCCGCCCTTAAGCTGCCCTCCCGGATTGCTAAGCAGGATCTTGCCCCCTCCTGGATCCTCCAGCACTTCCAGGCCCAACATGTCCACTCATCCATCCGCCCTTGGGCTGCTCCCCTCGGCCGCTAAGCGGCAAAGGCTCCGTTCCAGCATCTTCCAGGACCTCCAGGCACCACATGTCCACTCATACATCCGCCCTTGGGCTGCCCCCCTCGGCCGCTAAGCGGCAAAGGCTCCGTTCCAGCATCTTCCAGGACCTCCAGGCACCACATGTCCACTCATACATCCGCCCTTGGGCTGCCCCCCTCGGCCGCTAAGCGGCAAAGGCTCCGTTCCAGCATCTTCCAGGACCTCCAGGCACCACATGTCCACTCATCCATGCGCCCTTGGGCTGCCCCCCTCGGCCGCTAAGCGGCAAAGGCTCCGTTCCCGCATCTTCCAGGACCTCCAGGCACCACATGTCCACTCATACATGCGCCCTTGGGCTGCCCCCCTCGGCCGCTAAGCGGCAAAGGCTCCGTTCCAGCATCTTCCAGGACCTCCAGGCACCACATGTCCACTCATCCATGCGCCCTTGGGCTGCCCCCCTCGGCCGCTAAGCGGCAAAGGCTCCGTTCCCGCATCTTCCAGGACCTCCAGGCACCACATGTCCACTCATACATGCGCCCTTGGGCTGCCCCCCTCGGCCGCTAAGCGGCAAAGGCTCCGTTCCAGCATCTTCCAGGACCTCCAGGCACCACATGTCCACTCATCCATCCGCCCTTGGGCTGCTCCCCTCGGCCGCTAAGCGGCAAAGGCCCCGTTCCAGCATCTTCCAGGACCTCCAGGCAACACATTTCCACTCATCCATCCGCCGTTCGGCCGCCCTCATCGGCCGCTAAGCGGCAGAAGCCCCGTTCCCGTATCTTCCAGGACCTCCAGGCGGCTCATGGCCACTCAGCCTTCCGCCCTTCAGCTACCTTCGTCGGCCGCAAAGCGGCAGATTCTCCCTCCTCCCGAGAGCCAGGGTGATGACTATGGAGCCCAGCAATGGCCCCTGGTACGTGTCTGAGCCCCAAAGAACATCACCCGATATCGGGCTTGGCTTCAATCTGTCAAACTCTGTTTCCTAAAAACCAGGTTTCTGAAATCGGGCAGGTGGTAATTTCCTCAGAGTCCAATTACCTCGTCGGACGGGAGAAGGGGCCTTCGACGCACTCTGCCCATCTCCCCTTCTCCCGTCTTGAAACAGAAATTTTTCTGAATTTTTCGCCTGGCGCCCCTGGTACTTTTAGACACTTTGTCATTTTTCTGACTTTTTGAGCTGGTGCCCCTGGTATTTTTAGACACTTTGTCATTTTTCTGCCTTTTTTTGAGCTGGCGCCCCTGGTATTTTTAGACACTTTGTCATTTTTCTGACTTTTTGAGCTGGCGCCTCTGGTACTTTTAGACACTTTGTCATTTTTCTGACTTTTTGAGCTGGTGCCCCTGGTATTTTTAGACACTTTGTCATTTTTCTGACTTTTTGAGCTGGTGCCCCTGGTATTTTTAGACACTTTGTCATTTTTCTGACTTTTTGAGCTGGTGCCCCTGGTATTTTTAGACACTTTGTCATTTTTCTGACTTTTTGAGCTGGCGCCCCTGGTACTTTCAGACACTTTGTCACTTTTCTGCCTTTTTGAGCTGGTGCCCCTGGTATTTTTAGACACTTTGTCATTTTTCTGCCTTTTTGAGCTTGCGCCCCTGGTACTTTTAGACACTTTGTCACTTTTCTGACTTTTTGAGCTGGCGCCCCTGGTACTTTTAGACACTTTGTCATTTTTCTGCCTTTTTGAGCTGGTGCCCCTGGTATTTTTAGACACTTTGTCACTTTTCTGCCTTTTTGAGCTGGTGCCCCTGGTATTTTTAGACACTTTGTCATTTTTCTGCCTTTTTGAGCTTGCGCCCCTGGTACTTTTAGACACTTTGTCACTTTTCTGACTTTTTGAGCTGGCGCCCCTGGTACTTTTAGACACTTTGTCATTTTTCTGCCTTTTTGAGCTGGTGCCCCTGGTATTTTTAGACACTTTGCCATTTTTCTGACTTTTTGAGCTGGCGCCCCTGGTATTTTTGGACACTTTGTCATTTTTTTCTGCCTTTTTGAGCTGGCGCCCCTGGTACTTTTAGACACTTTGTCATTTTTCTGACTTTTTAAGCTTGGGACCCTTGTACTTTTGGACACTCTCTCATTTGTTCTGACTTCAGCTCCTGCCCCATGTATTATTCCAGGCTCCCCTGCCTGCACAGCCTCCCCACACTCAAGCAGCCCTCCCCGGTGTCACACACACACACACACACACACACACACACACACACACACACACCTCTCTCACAAGCCCCTTGGTTCTTCATGATGCTCAGTAAAAGAGCCAGGCCTCCCTGCCTGCAAAGCCTCCCCACACTTAAGCAGCACTCCCCGGTGTCACACTCTTCTCCCAAGCCCCCTGGTGCTTCATGATGCTCAGTAAAAGAGCCAGGCCTCCCTGCCTGCACAGCCTCCCCACACTTAAGCAGCACTCCCCGGTGTCACACTCTTCTCCCAAGCCCCCTGGTGCTTCTTGATGCTCAGGAAAAGAGCCAGGCCTCCCTGCCTGCACAGCCTCCCCACACTTAAGCAGCCCTCCCCGGTGTCACACTCTTCTCCCAAGCCCCCTGGTGCTTCATGATGCTCAGTAAAAGAGCCAGGCCTCCCTGCCTGCACAGCCTCCCCACACTTAAGCAGCACTCCCCGGTGTCACACTCTTCTCCCAAGCCCCCTGGTGCTTCTTGATGCTCAGGAAAAGAGCCAGGCCTCCCTGCCTGCACAGCCTCCCCACACTTAAGCAGCCCTCCCCGGTGTCACACTCTTCTCCCAAGCCCCCTGGTGCTTCATGATGCTCAGTAAAAGAGCTAGGCCCCCCTGCCTGCACAGCCTCCCCACACTTAAGCAGCACTCCCCGGTGTCACACTCTTCTCCCAAGCCCCCTGGTGCTTCTTGATGCTCAGGAAAAGAGCCAGGCCTCCCTGCCTGCACAGCCTCCCCACACTTAAGCAGCACTCCCCGGTGTCACACTCTTCTCCCAAGCCCCCTGGTGCTTCATGATGCTCAGTAAAAGAGCTAGGCCCCCCTGCCTGCACAGCCTCCCCACACTTAAGCAGCCCTCCCCGGTCACACACTTCTCTCCCAAGCCCCCTGGTGCTTCTTGATGCTCAGGAAAAGAGCCAGGCCCCCCTGCCTGCACAGCCTCCCCACACTTAAGCAGCCCTCCCCGGTCACACACTTCTCTCCCAAGCCCCCTGGTGCTTCTTGATGCTCAGGAAAAGAGCCAGGCCCCCCTGCCTGCACAGCCTCCCCACACTTAAGCAGCACTCCCCGGTGTCACACTCTTCTCCCAAGCCCCCTGGTGCTTCATGATGCTCAGTAAAAGAGCCAGGCCCCCCTGCCTGCACAGCCTCCCCACACTTAAGCAGCCCTCCCCGGTCACACACTTCTCTCCCAAGCCCCCTGGTGCTTCTTGATGCTCAGGAAAAGAGCCAGGCCCCCCTGCCTGCACAGCCTCCCCACACTTAAGCAGCACTCCCCGGTGTCACACTCTTCTCCCAAGCCCCCTGGTGCTTCATGATGCTCAGTAAAAGAGCCAGGCCTCCCTGCCTGCACAGCCTCCCCACACTTAAGCAGCCCTCCCCGGTCACACACTTCTCTCCCAAGCCCCCTGGTGCTTCTTGATGCTCAGGAAAAGAGCCAGGCCTCCCTGCCTGCACAGCCTCCCCACACTTAAGCAGCCCTCCCCGGTGTCACACTCTTCTCCCAAGCCCCCTGGTGCTTCATGATGCTCAGTAAAAGAGCCAGGCCCCCCTGCCTGCACAGCCTCCCCACACTTAAGCAGCACTCCCCGGTGTCACACTCTTCTCCCAAGCCCCCTGGTGCTTCATGATGCTCAGTAAAAGAGCCAGGCCTCCCTGCCTGCACAGCCTCCCCACACTTAAGCACCCCTCCCCGGTCACACACTCCCTCCCTGGGCCCCTTGGTGCTTCACAACCCTACCCCTAAAAGAACCAGGCTCCCCTGACCTGGAACCCTGACCCGCACTTAAGCACCCCTCCCCGGTCACACACTCCCTCCCTGGGCCCCTTGGTGCTTCACAACCCTACCCCTAAAAGAACCAGGCTCCCCTGACCTGGAACCCTGACCCGCACTTAAGCACCCCTCCCCGGTCACACACTCCCTCCCTGGGCCCCTTGGTGCTTCACAACCCTACCCCTAAAAGAACCAGGCTCCCCTGACCTGGAACCCTGACCCGCACTTAAGCACCCCTCCCCGGTCACACACTCCCTCCCTGGGCCCCTTGGTGCTTCACAACCCTACCCCTAAAAGAACCAGGCTCCCCTGACCTGGAACCCTGACCCGCACTTAAGCACCCCTCCCCGGTCACACACTCCCTCCCTGGGCCCCTTGGTGCTTCACAACCCTACCCCTAAAAGAACCAGGCTCCCCTGACCTGGAACCCTGACCCGCACTTAAGCACCCCTCCCCGGTCACACACTCCCTCCCTGGGCCCCTTGGTGCTTCACAACCCTACCCCTAAAAGAACCAGGCTCCCCTGACCTGGAACCCTGACCCGCACTTAAGCACCCCTCCCCGGTCACACACTCCCTCCCTGGGCCCCTTGGTGCTTCACAACCCTACCCCTAAAAGAACCAGGCTCCCCTGACCTGGAACCCTGACCCGCACTTAAGCACCCCTCCCCGGTCACATACTCCCTCCCTGGGCCCCTTGGTGCTTCACAACCCTACCCCTAAAAGAACCAGGCTCCCCTGACCTGGAACCCTGACCCGCACTTAAGCACCCCTCCCCGGTCACACACTCCCTCCCTGGGCCCCTTGGTGCTTCACAACCCTACCCCTAAAAGAACCAGGCTCCCCTGACCTGGAACCCTGACCCGCACTTAAGCACCCCTCCCCGGTCACACACTCCCTCCCTGGGCCCCTTGGTGCTTCACAACCCTACCCCTAAAAGAACCAGGCTCCCCTGACCTGGAACCCTGACCCGCACTTAAGCACCCCTCCCCGGTCACACACTCCCTCCCTGGGCCCCTTGGTGCTTCACAACCCTACCCCTAAAAGAACCAGGCTCCCCTGACCTGGAACCCTGACCCGCACTTAAGCACCCCTCCCCGGTCACACACTCCCTCCCTGGGCCCCTTGGTGCTTCACAACCCTACCCCTAAAAGAACCAGGCTCCCCTGACCTGGAACCCTGACCCGCACTTAAGCACCCCTCCCCGGTCACACACTCCCTCCCTGGGCCCCTTGGTGCTTCACAACCCTACCCCTAAAAGAACCAGGCTCCCCTGACCTGGAACCCTGACCCGCACTTAAGCACCCCTCCCCGGTCACACACTCCCTCCCTGGGCCCCTTGGTGCTTCACAACCCTACCCCTAAAAGAACCAGGCTCCCCTGACCTGGAACCCTGACCCGCACTTAAGCACCCCTCCCCGGTCACACACTCCCTCCCTGGGCCCCTTGGTGCTTCACAACCCTACCCCTAAAAGAACCAGGCTCCCCTGACCTGGAACCCTGACCCGCACTTAAGCACCCCTCCCCGGTCACACACTCCCTCCCTGGGCCCCTTGGTGCTTCACAACCCTACCCCTAAAAGAACCAGGCTCCAGGCCCCACCAGCCGACCCCTGTTCCCCCACACTTAAGCCACCCTCCTCGGACTGAACCCTCCATCCGCACCCGCCAGAGCTCCGCGCCCCTGGTACTATAAAACACTCTGGAATAGAACCAGGCACCCTGGCCTGGCACTCTCGTCCGCGCTGGAACCCCCCTCACTGGTCAAGCACTCCAGTCCGAGCTGCCTGGTACTTGGTGATAACCACCAGGCTCCAGGGCCCCACCAGCCAACCCCTGTTCCCCCACACTTAAGCCACCCTCCTCGGACTGAACCCTC